>NC_091848.1:61717800-61720942 GCF_037783145.1 Equus przewalskii | reverse complement strand
AACCCTAACCCTAACCCTAACCCTAACCCTAACCCTAACCCTAACCCTAACCCTAACCCTAACCCTAACCCTAACCCTAACCCTAACCCTAACCCTAACCCTAACCCTAACCCTAACCCTAACCCTAACCCTAACCCTAACCCTAACCCTAACCCTAACCCTAACCCTAACCCTAACCCTAACCCTAACCCTAACCCTAACCCTAACCCTAACCCTAACCCTAACCCTAACCCTAACCCTAACCCTAACCCTAACCCTAACCCTAACCCTAACCCTAACCCTAACCCTAACCCTAACCCTAACCCTAACCCTAACCCTAACCCTAACCCTAACCCTAACCCTAACCCTAACCCTAACCCTAACCCTAACCCTAACCCTAACCCTAACCCTAACCCTAACCCTAACCCTAACCCTAACCCTAACCCTAACCCTAACCCTAACCCTAACCCTAACCCTAACCCTAACCCTAACCCTAACCCTAACCCTAACCCTAACCCTAACCCTAACCCTAACCCTAACCCTAACCCTAACCCTAACCCTAACCCTAACCCTAACCCTAACCCTAACCCTAACCCTAACCCTAACCCTAACCCTAACCCTAACCCTAACCCTAACCCTAACCCTAACCCTAACCCTAACCCTAACCCTAACCCTAACCCTAACCCTAACCCTAACCCTAACCCTAACCCTAACCCTAACCCTAACCCTAACCCTAACCCTAACCCTAACCCTAACCCTAACCCTAACCCTAACCCTAACCCTAACCCTAACCCTAACCCTAACCCTAACCCTAACCCTAACCCTAACCCTAACCCTAACCCTAACCCTAACCCTAACCCTAACCCTAACCCTAACCCTAACCCTAACCCTAACCCTAACCCTAACCCTAACCCTAACCCTAACCCTAACCCTAACCCTAACCCTAACCCTAACCCTAACCCTAACCCTAACCCTAACCCTAACCCTAACCCTAACCCTAACCCTAACCCTAACCCTAACCCTAACCCTAACCCTAACCCTAACCCTAACCCTAACCCTAACCCTAACCCTAACCCTAACCCTAACCCTAACCCTAACCCTAACCCTAACCCTAACCCTAACCCTAACCCTAACCCTAACCCTAACCCTAACCCTAACCCTAACCCTAACCCTAACCCTAACCCTAACCCTAACCCTAACCCTAACCCTAACCCTAACCCTAACCCTAACCCTAACCCTAACCCTAACCCTAACCCTAACCCTAACCCTAACCCTAACCCTAACCCTAACCCTAACCCTAACCCTAACCCTAACCCTAACCCTAACCCTAACCCTAACCCTAACCCTAACCCTAACCCTAACCCTAACCCTAACCCTAACCCTAACCCTAACCCTAACCCTAACCCTAACCCTAACCCTAACCCTAACCCTAACCCTAACCCTAACCCTAACCCTAACCCTAACCCTAACCCTAACCCTAACCCTAACCCTAACCCTAACCCTAACCCTAACCCTAACCCTAACCCTAACCCTAACCCTAACCCTAACCCTAACCCTAACCCTAACCCTAACCCTAACCCTAACCCTAACCCTAACCCTAACCCTAACCCTAACCCTAACCCTAACCCTAACCCTAACCCTAACCCTAACCCTAACCCTAACCCTAACCCTAACCCTAACCCTAACCCTAACCCTAACCCTAACCCTAACCCTAACCCTAACCCTAACCCTAACCCTAACCCTAACCCTAACCCTAACCCTAACCCTAACCCTAACCCTAACCCTAACCCTAACCCTAACCCTAACCCTAACCCTAACCCTAACCCTAACCCTAACCCTAACCCTAACCCTAACCCTAACCCTAACCCTAACCCTAACCCTAACCCTAACCCTAACCCTAACCCTAACCCTAACCCTAACCCTAACCCTAACCCTAACCCTAACCCTAACCCTAACCCTAACCCTAACCCTAACCCTAACCCTAACCCTAACCCTAACCCTAACCCTAACCCTAACCCTAACCCTAACCCTAACCCTAACCCTAACCCTAACCCTAACCCTAACCCTAACCCTAACCCTAACCCTAACCCTAACCCTAACCCTAACCCTAACCCTAACCCTAACCCTAACCCTAACCCTAACCCTAACCCCTAACCCTAACCCTAACCCTAACCCTAACCCTAACCCTAACCCTAACCCTAACCCTAAAACCCTAACCCTAACCCTAACCCTAACCCTAACCCTAACCCTAACCCTAACCCTAACCCTAACCCTAACCCTAACCCTAACCCTAACCCTAACCCTAACCCTAACCCTAACCCTAACCCTAACCCTAACCCTAACCCTAACCCTAACCCTAACCCTAACCCTAACCCTAACCCTAACCCTAACCCTAACCCTAACCCTAACCCTAACCCTAACCCTAACCCTAACCCTAACCCTAACCCTAACCCTAACCCTAACCCTAACCCTAACCCTAACCCTAACCCTAACCCTAACCCTAACCCTAACCCTAACCCTAACCCTAACCCTAACCCTAACCCTAACCCTAACCCTAACCCTAACCCTAACCCTAACCCTAACCCTAACCCTAACCCTAACCCTAACCCTAACCCTAACCCTAACCCTAACCCTAACCCTAACCCTAACCCTAACCCTAACCCTAACCCTAACCCTAACCCTAACCCTAACCCTAACCCTAACCCTAACCCTAACCCTAACCCTAACCCTAACCCTAACCCTAACCCTAACCCTAACCCTAACCCTAACCCTAACCCTAACCCTAACCCTAACCCTAACCCTAACCCTAACCCTAACCCTAACCCTAACCCTAACCCTAACCCTAACCCTAACCCTAACCCTAACCCTAACCCTAACCCTAACCCTAACCCTAACCCTAACCCTAACCCTAACCCTAACCCTAACCCTAACCCTAACCCTAACCCTAACCCTAACCCTAACCCTAACCCTAACCCTAACCCTAACCCTAACCCTAACCCTAACCCTAACCCTAACCCTAACCCTAACCCTAACCCTAACCCTAACCCTAACCCTAACCCTAACCCTAACCCTAACCCTAACCCTAACCCTAACCCTAACCCTAACCCTAACCCTAACCCTAACCCTAACCCTAACCCTAACCCTAACCCTAACCCTAACCCTA